>NC_056725.1:1864244883-1864262383 GCF_019279795.1 Protopterus annectens
TTCTAACTGTTATTTAGAATTTTCAAGCAACCACCCGAGAAAACAATTCGTTAATATATTTAAGGGTCAAATTATACTGGCCATAAGAATGACATCTGAATATTCTGAGATGCTAGAAGAAGTTAATTTTATAATTTGATTATTTAAAGACAGAGGTTACGATATAAATATGTTCTGTATTAGTTAAACTATAATAGGAGAATGGGGAAATAAATACCCTCCCTTATTGGGACATAACATAAATAAGGGTAACCACGATAGTGTACAGCAGGTACAAGATACCACACTTCATACTATTGATTATGGAAGAGCCTGTGTCTTAGAATATGGCCCACAATAGGCAAAATTAATTATAATTAACAATTGGAAAATTATAATGACAGATTAAGATATTGCCAAAATTTTGGGATCACAACCAGCCTTTGTAAATAAAATGGGTCATAATATAAAACATTTTCTTGAAGGAGCAAAAACAAGCAAACATCTGACCTATTGGAAGACCAGTAAATGTGGAAATTGTAAACAATGTCATACTATTTTAGATGAAAGCAGTGTTATCTTGGACAACATTTACAAGACATATATAAGATTTGTTGGTGGGAATTGCAACACTAGATGGGTTGTTTACTTGACTAAGTGTACAGCATGTTCCGGGTTTTACATAGGTAAAACTGAAAGAAAACTGAGTAATCTTATTTATGCCCATTTATATATTATCAGGGTAAAAGATGAGAAAAACGCTTTGTACAAACATGTTAAAAAATACGGACATACCCACACATTTAAATTTGCTATTCTTGAGAATATTTTATAAGAATCTAGAGGGGGAGATTACAAAGGTTTATTGTCTTATAAGGAATTATGGTGGCATTTATATACAGACGCTTCGACTGCACCAGGAATGAATGATTTTATTACTATTAAGCCAGCATTATATATATGATTTGGTAGATTAAGGATTTTTTAGACTAAGGATTTTAACAGCTTTTAGTATTTGTGAGGTAATAGATGGTATGAAATATTGGATTTTAATGGTTATTTTTATGTTCAGTGTTTGATTTTGTTTGTGTATAGTAGGTAATTGTAGTATTTTTATTATTATGACATTAATATGACAGGATATATAGCTTTAAGAATTCATATATTTTTGGTAGCGCAATTGGCGCCAAAAAAGTTACTTAAACGCTACAGTCATTCAACAATGGAGTTCTGAGGAAGCTCGCGTTTTTCAGCAAGTGAAAGCGCTTAACTGTTTTCAATAAATTTGAATTTGTTTTTATTCTACTTTGGGCTGGTGACTATCATTACTACATCTGGTTGGCGTCTCAAGACATGTAGAGGAGCAGCGTTCTGTTTTGAGTTCTGTGGTTTTCGAATGCTCTACTTCTGGATTTATTTTCTGTTGACCTTCTTCCCTATGGAGTCTGATCGAGACACCACATTACCTATTTCACCACGCTCTAGACCAGTTTCACGACGTGAATGGAATAGGATGCAAACACAATTGTCGGAACTGAGAGGTGAAATACAGAGATTTAATCTTTTTTTCTGTTGCTGGCCATTCTAAGACTGAAATTCATTCTCATTTGCATAGCGGCAATTCTGATTTGCAAGGTTGTACAGCACATAATATTGCTGTTACAAGCGTTTCCACAGGTGACGCTTTATTGGGTAGAACTGAGAGACTTAGTGACATCGTCAATGAGCGGTCACCTATTTCAACAGGTATTCCTAATGGACAAGAGTTAAGACACAATAGCACGAGTCCTATTGATTTATTGGTTCCCCCAGGACTTAATACTTTGAAAAGCAGCAGTCGATTAGGTATATCCGATTTTACTTTTGATTTCTCCGTTGGAGATACTGAAGATGGAGCTAAACGGATTGGTACCAAACCAAAGTGACCGATGCTCAAACGAACGTATGCACAGAAGGAACAGGATAACCTCAGCGGTTCTAATCGAGCACACACTACTGAGGCTTCTAATTTAAAGGACAAAAAAGTACAAAATCCATTGAAACCTTTTTTGGATACTAACTGTGTTTTTCGGACTGATAACACGGATAATAAGCCTAGCGGATCTTTCACATCACAATGTACTTTAAGGGACATTATCTACACACTGGGCAAAAAGCTCAATAATAATAATACGATTAAGTTAGATAATGCGTTTTTAATGAAATGTATAGAGCTTAAAATAGTCCCTAAGGGACTGAGGTTCTTTAAAGTACCGATTGGTATAGAAATTACTATGGATATTAGATCTGAATTTAACCTCTTGTTTGACTCGTTTGGCATACAATATATGCTTTCTCTTATTAAACACAATGATGGACAGTTAGCCAAAGTTATGTATGAGGTAGAGAAGCTTAATGACACAATTTTAAATGATTTATTATTTCCTCAGTGGGAGAGATTATATATGAAACAGTTTGGAATAGCTGAATCTAACACCAAGAAGGCATATCAAAGGAAAAATCAAAAACTGCAGAGACATTGAACACTATCACAATAATACAGCTTACATTTGGGGTAGAAATACAGAGGGGTATCATGCTAAGAAAAATAACTCAGCAAGATCTTTCAAGAATTATCAAGATATAATAATACATGGTTTAATACACGACACAGAGTAGTATGGACATCACTTGCAGGAGGACAAAAACACACATTTTTTACACCAGGGTCGCAACACAAAACAACAGAGGGACAGAAGATGGGGAGGGTATTCCAAGGAAACTTACCAACCACCTTACCAACAACTTCACAACAGACATCAAAATTATTACATAAGGGACCAACAGCATCAACGATGACATCAGCTGACGTCCCTTACACTAGGTTGGAGGAAATTGAAATCTGTGGCAGTGACACATTATCATACACTGTTATAGATGAGGAAAAGAGATTAAGTAACAATAATGAAGAGGTAGGGGAAAATGAGCTAGGTCATATACATACTTCGTCAAGTTCATATATTTCGTCATGTGATAATATAGTTAAAGATGGTGCAGTTAATACACACAAAAATTAAAAAAAATTTAATATTTATAACTATACAGACATTTCATTAAGTATTACTTATTTCAAACTTTTTTCTAAAGGGATGAAATTCATTCCAACCACCAAATTTAAATTAGTGGACAGTCTTACTGAGTTTAAAAAATACATTCACAAATTAAATTTAGCTATTACGTTTAACAGTAAAGACTGTCAAGTACAGAAGAAGAGAGAACAAGCTATTATAAGGAAGAAAACTGCCTTCAAGCCTTCCATGCACCCCACTGTATTGGTGTATGAGAAATCAGTTTTTAGACAATTGTATCAATTACAGAATCAACTTAAAGAGGTCAAAATAAACTATAATTTGCCAGATGATGAATACAAACTTTTGCGAGAACTTAGGAGTGACAAAAACATCAGAATTATGAAACCTGATAAAGGGGGAGGAATTGTCATCTATGACACTTCAGCCTATATGTCTAAAATTCACGAATTATTATATAATTCTGGTAATTATGAGATTGTTTCACTAAATGAAATAAACATTGCATACAGGCGTATAGATTTACATATAGAAGTATTTCTTATTGACCAAAGGATTACAATGGAAATATACAACTATTTAAAGGTAGAATATCCAGTTTTAGCTTCTATAGTGGGTATACCTAAAGTACATAAATGTACTGTAAACCCACCATTTAGACCTATAATATCTGGAAGCAGATCTAAAACCTTCCCATTAGGCACAGCAATTGACAGTTTTCTCAAACATATTTATGACTGTCAGATTTAGTCAAGGATTCGTTGGAATTCTTAAAAAATTATCCAGTCAACAAGTGGCATAGGGACATTCTTTTTGTCACTGTGGACGTCATTGACTTATTTTCTTGTATTCCCAAAGACATTGGATTGGAGGCTTTTGCATGCAGTATTCACAAGTATAGTGGACTTGTCTGGGACAAGGTGTGTTTGATCACTGAACTAATGTCCATTGTTTTAGATCACAGTTATATAGAATACGAAGGTGAATACTTCAGGCAAACCAAAGGTATAGCTATGGGAGCGGCATGCGCTCCCATCTACGCCAGTTTGTTTATGCTTGAATGGGAGGAAACCATGTTGTTTACTAGTGACTATTATAAATACATCAGGTACTACTTTCGATACCTGGATGATATTTATATTTTATGGGATGGTGATAAGGAGACTTTAGCCCAATTTGTTCAATTTTTGAACACTAGTAGTCAATTTTTAAAGTTCACTTACTCAGATAGTAATGAAGGACTTCCGTATCTGGATACTTATATTTCCAAAGGTGATGGTTGTTTTAAATCTGGATTATACAGGAAAAATACATTTTCTAACAGTTATTTAGAATTTTCAAGCAACCACCCGAGAAAACAATTTGTTAATATATTTAAGGGTCAAATTATACAGGCCATAAGAATGACATCTGAATATTCTGAGATGCTAGAAGAAGTTAATTTTATAATTTCATTATTTAAAGACAGAGATTACGATATAAATATGTTCCGTATTAGTAAAACTATAATACGAGAATGGGGAAATAAATACACTCCCTTACTGGAACATAAAATAAATAAGGGTAACCATGATATACAGCAGGTACAAGATACCACACTTTATACTATTGATTATGGAAGAGCCTGTGTCTTAGAATATGGTCCACAAATAGGCAAAATTAAGAGGATTATAATTAACAATTGGAAAATTATAATGACAGATCAAGATATTGCCAAGATTTTGGGATCACAACCAGCCTTTGTAAATAAAATGGGTCTTAATATAAAAAAAATTATCTGGAAGGAGCAAAAACAAGCAAACATCTGACCTATAGGAAGACCAGTAAATGTGGAAATTGTAAACAGTGTCATACTATTTTAGATGAAAGCAGTGTTATCTTGGACAACATTCACAAGACATATATAAGATTTGTTAGTTGGAATTGCAACACTAGATGGGTTGTTTACTTGGCTAAGTGTACAGCATGTTCCGGATTTTACATAGGTAAAACAGAAAGAAAACTGAGTAAACGTATTTATGCCCATTTATATAGCATCAGGGTAAAAGATGAGAAAAACGCTTTGTACAAACATGTTAAAAAATACGGACATACCCACACATTTAAATTTGCTATTCTTGACAATATTTTATTAGAATCTAGAGGGGGAGATTACAAAGGTTTATTGTCTTATAAGGAATTATGGTGGCAGTTATATACAGAAGCTTCAACTGCACCAGGAATGAATGATTTTATTACTATTAAGCCAGCATTATATATATGATTTGTTAGATTAAGGATTTTTTTAGACTAAGGATTTTAACAGCTTTTAGTATTTGTGAGGTAATAGATGGTATGAAATATTGGATTTTAATGGTTATTTTTATGGTCAGCGTTTGATTTTGTTTGTGTATAGTAGGTAATTGTAGTATTTTTATTATTATGACATTAATATGACAGCGTATATGGCTTAAAGAATTCATATATTTTTTGTAGCGCAATTGGCTTTAAAAAAGTTACTTAAACGCTACAGTCATTCAACAATGGAGTTCTGAGGAAGCTCGCGTTTTTCAGCGAGTGAAAGCGCTTAACTGTTTTCAATAAATTTGAATTTGTTTTTATTCTACTTTGGGCTGGTGACTATCATTACTACATCTGGTTGGCGTCTCAAGACACGTAGAGGAGCAGCGTTCTGTTGTTTTGAGTTCTATGGTTTTCGAACGCTCTACTTTTGGTTTTATCATCCTTGGTAATTGCAAAAGCAAAGTTAGACTTTGAGTCCTAAAGTGCATCTGTTTTTATACCAGACAGATTTGATTTAAGATTATCAAATAAAATCACTGTTGTCATGAATATGCATGAGTAGAGCTAGTTCAGTATTTTTAACAAAGTGGGATGGTAGAATAAAAGAACTGTGAAATTTGAATGGAACTGAATCATACGAATGACAAGTATCATAATTTCTTCCCTTGAACCATTGTTGAATTTCTTTTTGTAGGTGGTAGCACCTAAGTAGTTCAAATTCAGAAATATACCTTGTAAAATACAGACCTTTATTCAAAACATTTATATGTGAATCAAATAATTCCGACATGGAGTGATTTAACACTAAATCATTCTTGTGAGCACAAGTTAATTGTCTGAATTAATCAGTCATTTTAGATTGACTGTTATGTCATCAATGCTTGCGGCCTTCACATTTGAATTTAAAAGGCTTTTAGAAAAAAGGTAGATAACTTCCTTGGAATTAGAGCATTTCCTATATGTGCGTGTATATGAACTACTTTACTGTGAAAGCTCCTAGAAGATAACGGGCAGAAACTGTAGATAGTAAACTTGTAGGGCAAGTGGTTGACTCTGTATCTTCCAAAAATGAAACTCAAGTTTTTATACATTTCAGTTCCTTGGTTGTGCTATAAGGCTTCTTGTGCCATTTCCTCTATAAGTAAGGCAAGTACTACCCCTCTGTATAAGAAGCAGCTTCACTTTTTATTAAAACAATAAAAGCAGTATCATAAGCGCTTTCGGGTAAATTCCGTCATCAGATGATAACTGATTACTTTTGGATTTACTATTTGGAATTTTTGGTAGTACTTTGAGTGGAAGGAGTCCTTTAATTTTTTGTTTTTACTTCATTTCCTCTAGAAAGAAGGTTTTTTTTTACTTTTACAAAATTAAACTAGCTCTACCATCTGTAAAGGGTAAGGGCTTAGCTATACCATCCCAGGGACAATAGGGAAAACCTCTATACATGATATCAACAATGCATCTGAATGTCTGTTTTGGGCACACAGTGGATAGCGTTGTCACCTCACAGCAAGAGGTTTCCCATTACAGTTCGTTGCTATGGTGCCTTGTGTGTGTGTGTGTGTGTGTGTGTGTGTGTGTGTGTGTGTTTGTGGAGTCTGCGTATCCTCCCTGTGTTCACTTTGGTTTCCTCTGGATGCTCATGTTTCCTCCCACATTCCAAAGACGTGTAGTAGGTGGATTAGGCAATCTAGGTTTACTATAGGTGTGTGTGTGATTGTGTGATATGGAAGAACTACAGCGGCAGGGCTAGCACCCTGTTGTGTAGACCTTGGGCTGTAGATGATCATCACTGTTAAAGTGACACCCTGACCCCATGTGCAAAAATATAAAAAGGGGTTGTGGATGGATGGATTTCTTTTCACAGCTCTGCAGCTTCTTTGAATTGGATCGTAATTGCGTTTTATTCCCTAACAGCTAGCATAGGAGATGCATAAACTTCAGAAAATTACTGTCAGACCTTGGTTACTCTTGCATATCCATGTGTAATCAAAAAGAATAAAAATTACACTTTCCCAGGCCATTGGAAATGCATTTTGCAGACAGTATGTTTTACTTGTAGTAAATAAGGAACAAACTATGCAACATTTTAAGTCAGTTTTCCTTAGTCTGACATTAGCTCTGGAACCACAGTTGATAGGTGTGCTTATCTGTATTTCAGTAGTGCCAAAATCCATTTTTTTAAAGAAAACTTTTCCTTTGAGCCATTTCCTCCCTTTTTAATCTTGGCTCTCTGGGTACTCTTGTAGGAAATCACATCTTGCCTTTTAATACAGATAGTGTCTTGATTACCCATCAATTTCTTTTGCAAGGTGATTTTTAAGTTGTAATGTGTAAGCCAGTCTTATTTCCAAGTTTTCTTTGGAAGGGCAGAAACCAAGAGAGAGAGAACCATTCATACCCTGGATGTGCACCAGCAGCTCAGATGTTACCCAAAGCTTCTGTACAGGTTTAGGAATGTTAACTAAATGTTTGTCTCATTTGCATTAATGGTGGAAGAAGCTGGGGGTTGGCAAGCAAATGTTTTTCAGTTGGACTACCAGCTGCGTGATATTTGAAATTAGGCAGCTAAGCAAATACTGCAGTCAGAGCTTACTCTTCTAAAGTACGACCGTCTCCACCATTTGCTTCAGGAATGCTTTCATTCCAAACATTTATGTCATTGTCACTTACCTTTGTTTTTTCAAACTCTGGTATTGAAAACCCAAAACACACTGTAGGGAAAACAAGATAAAAAGTAACTTCAGGGTAATGCAGCATAACGAACCTGACACACATGCTTCTGACTGCAAGACACAGTAAGATTGCAATACACATTTGGCTTCCAAATCAGTAAAATGGACCAAAGATCTGTCTGGCCATTATTAGATACATGTTTTAGTTTTATTGTGTAGATATACAGATGTTTCTGAAAATCATCAGAAAGCTTCTTTTAGCATCTGAAGGTAAGTGCAGCATTTGCACGCTGAAAAACAATAAGCCATTGGAGCACCAGACTGTCCAAATTAGCTTTATCTGAAATCCCTAGTAACCTGAATTTTGTGTCCCAGAGAGGAGGAATATTAACTGTATTTGGAAAAGATGCAGTTGAGTTTATCTTCTGCTGTACTTGTCTGCCTATCAACATATGAATGGTATTAGCTGTATCAAAACTGCATCTCCAGCATTTGCTATGTCCTCCTTGAATAGCAAATGCAGTATGGGTAATACACCAGAAATGCAGCCTTTCAAATATATTCAAACTGTTGGCTAGAGCTAACTTAAAATTTGAAGCTTCGGTGCAGGCAGGATGCCATTCTGTATCTGATGTATTGTACTTGGAGGATTGTTCTACTTATCCCATGCACTGTCAAAAAACATTAAAATCTTCCTGGGAAAGAGCTTTACAGATAGTCTATAAGAGCTTAAGTGGGAGGGTAACAAATCCAGCAGATAACTTTAATTTGCCAAGTAGTTCTCACTCAGCAGGTTGTACCCTGAGATTAATGGTAACTGAAGTTATTGCTACCTGTACATTTTTATATTCATTACAGGGAAGTGGATAGAAATTAGATTTGGGACATGCACTGCACCAAAATAGGATGTTCCTGTTGGTATAAGATGACCAATGAGTAATCTTGCAGTCTGTCATATAATTTATCCCACAGATGATCACTTAAGTGTAGAGCAAGGGGAGGTGGCATCTTCATAGGTTTGTAGGTGTTTACTAGGTTAATGACCACAAGGACCTTTTTAAGCCTAGCCCTGCATCCGAAATCTCTGACCAGTTTTGATACCTTTGATAAGTGTAAGCAATGGCATAGGAGATGAACCATTTACAGGTTACTTCTGTCCATTAGAGACATAGGTGTCAAATCAGGGATACATTTCCGGTTTGCCATCCAATTGTCCAAGATGCACTTGAATTGGGTTAGGAAGGAGCTCTGCTTCACATGGATGGGGAGCCTGTCCATAGATGGGCATAGTCTCTGGGATACATACCCATCTCTCAGGCAGGTCCTGTTTATATCACAGGCAAGATTCAAGTCTTTAGAACAGGTAATTCTGGTGCTGTTTGTTTTGTGGATATGCAGGAGGTCCATCAGAGTGGGGTCTGACAGTGCCCTGTATGCCAGGCATAGATCTCCTCAAAAGCCTGTAGGAGACTGAATACAGGGGCCTTGAGGCGGTCTGCATAGGACATATTACTTAAGCCCTGTACTCTTTTAGTGAGGAACCTCTGTGGACATTTCAACTGTTGAATATGCCTGGTTAGGTACATACCAAAGTGGGCATTGTACTCATGATAGGTCTGATGAATGCCAAATACAGTGGAACAGTGACTTCCTTGGACTTAGATGCCATACCTTTGTTTATAAGTTGCGCAACATAGAATGATTTCCTCGCTACTGTAGACATGTGATGGTCAAAGGCTAGATTACTATCTGGGTCAGTAAGTCCCTGACTACTGGGTCAACTCTAAGGGGTTTGTTGTCAATATGATGGTCACCAGGGATGGATGTCTTCCCAAAGGATACTATTACGCATTTTTTGGCATTTAGATTTGGTCCATGGCTCTGATGCCATTTGTTTGTCTGTGTCAGCCTCTTCTGGAGAAAATTTGTCAGTGTGAGATTTAATGACTGCTCCTAATTTGCAATCATCTGCGAATTTAGTCAGCCAGAGACCACTGACATTAGCCTTGACTTATGAGAAGTAAATGCCAAAAAGGAGCGGTCCAAGGACTGATCCTGAGGGACTCCACTTGTGATTGGCCTCTTTGTAGAGGCGGACTCTTCATTTCTAATTTCCTGGGTCCCGTCTATGAGCCAGTTGGCTATCCACTGGGTGACATACAGGTTTGTACCTAACCTCTCGAGTTTGACAACAATACCCGAGTGGGGTATTGTGTCAAATGCCTTGGCCAGGTCAAGGTAGGCAGTGTTGAATGATTTTGCCCTCATCCATTGGTTTGGTTACCATCTCAAAGAAGTCGCCCAGGCTGAGTAGGCATGCTCTGCTTTTGACGAAACCAAACTGGGTTGGGGCCAGTGTGTGGAGGTTTACTGTGTCTCTGCTGATCATCTCGATAATTCTTTCCATGGCTTTACATATAAGTGAGACGTATGGATCTGTAGTTTCCCGAGTCTGTAGATGGCCCCCCTTTGTGCACAGAAGTGACTGTTGCCTTTCTGCACTCATGAGGCACAAAGCTTGTTTGGAGGCTACAGTTAAGTAGTAGTTCCAGAGGCTGTGATAGGTCATGTTTCATGCCATTTAGAAGGCATTCTGGGAATTGTCTGGGCCTTTTGATGCAGTGTTCTTTGTCTTAGCGAGAACATTAAGGACCTTTTTCCTAGTGATAGCAGGGGGAGTTATATTTGATGATATTTCCTAAGGGAAGGTTGATGGGGAGAGAGGGGTAAAGTTGGAGCTGGATTTATCAGCCAGGAGGTTTGCTATGTCTTCTGACTCAATATAGGTGGCTCCATTTACAATGAGCACTGCACAAAATTGTGTATTGCCTTTGAGGATGCGGACATAGCTAAAGAATGCTTTGTGGTTGTCCTTGGCCTGGGAGGCCAAACTTGCCTCAAATTTGACTTTAAGGGCTTAAAGTCTGTGGATGTTTTTGTTCAGGCTCAGACAGACCACGCCTCCATGTACGCCCACTAGAAAAGCAGTCTCCGGTGTTTTAATGCAAAACCACAGTACATTTAGCCCAAAGTGAGTTCAAACAGGCAATCAAATAAACTAGCTAGAAACGCTCACTTTTTTAAAATGACTACAATACAGAGAAACCAACCGCAAGGTCAGTGAAAGGCACACCACTTTACAGTGATACAGGGCAGAAAAATACAGTAAATAATTAGGAAATGTAGTAACAGTACTCTCTTAAACATCTTATAAAAGTTAAAAAAAAATCAATTTGAAGTACTTAACTTTGCTAGGATTGCACAGATTGGAGAAGGAACTAAGGGCAGTCTTTTTAGAACCAGGACCTCTGGTTTAATAATAATGCAGATGCCCAGTTACACCTATACCATTTGGAAAGAACTTGCCCTAGTTAATGGCTGGCTTATTGAAAATGAGTTCAAATTAAACACAAAGTATGGTATTGTTTTGTTTTGCAAACAATCCCTACCCCCCAGCACAATACAGACTGATGCACAACTAAATGAATGTAGTCCGTAACCTGGTGCTTGGGTTTATCAGTTACCTTTCCTTTAATAATCATATGGCAGCCATAGTCGGAAAATCTTTCTATTTAGAACAAGTATTAGTGAAGAGCATCTCATCAGATCTGAAGGTGTCACAATTCCTGTATATTCAGCACTGATCGGATCAGTTGTAGATTACAATGCCCCCATTGGGATGTGTAACACTTGGCAGCTCAGGATCTTTAAGCTTGAAGATTTCTTGTTTAAGAACCTATGAATTCTATGAAAGTGGTAAGTAGAATGGAAATATCATAAGGGACTCTGAGTCTGACAAGCAACACAACATTACATATCTTAACCAGAGTGATGGTGAATGTAAGTGTATTGGCTCGGAAATCTAGATGTGTATTATACGAGTGAGCTAGTTACCACCAGAATGGTCTCTCTCAGAACCAATTATTCATATATCAGGAATGTGTGATAAATTGTATGGAACTTGGTTTTAATAAAACTTATGGCAAAAGATTGGAAAACCCTCTCAGTAGAAGTACTGTCAGGGGAAAGTTCTAGGATTCCTAACTTTAAAGTGTTTTGTTATAGTGTTTAACCATGTGACTCCCTGAACATACAGAAGATATTTCTTTTAATTGTTCATGGAGAGACAGCTGTTATTTATGACATGGAGTTATAATTAACAGTGAGCACATTTGGTGGAAAATAAGGGAGGCAGTGACAATACAGATGTCAAAGGGCAAGCAAAAAGAAAATACTTTGCCAGGCTTAATTTATTTTGAGCCACAATATTTGTTTCTGCATAGTTGTAGTCACCATACTGTCTTGTCTTCTTTTTGTTTAGGTGTTCGCCTGTACTTCACCACCGCTCCTTTCAAGCAGCCACTGGCACGTCCTTGCATGTTAACTCTGGTTCATGTGCGACTACCACCAGGATTCTCTGCCTCTTCAACTGTGCAGAAACCATCCAAAGTTCACAAAGCTTTGTATGATAGAGGTGTGAATTTTAAATTTTGACATTTGAATTTTGTGCTGGGCCTTTCATACTATTTATTATTATTTTATTGCGCTTTAAACAAAGTGGTACATGTGTATAGCTCAATGGAAGATGTTCTGTTGCAGAGGTGGGTAGCACAGGAGATGTATATTAATTAAATGAGCAGTGTTGACCACCTGAATCAGAATGCTGTTGCTTAGCAAACTCTTTGGGTAACTTACTTTCTCTAGCAGTTTAAGTGTTGATTTTAGTATTTATCTTTTTAAAATGAAAAATGGACTACTCACCCTGTTAGTCTGTGTTGTAGAGCACCAGAATTTCCATTCCTGTAACTCATGATGCCATTTGTTTTACTTCTTAGCCCCATGCCTGTCATCTATCAAGCCTCCTAAGTTAGACTTGGGCCTGTTTTTCTGAGCTGTCTTGGGGGGGGGGGGGGGCTTCATTTAGGCAATTATGAGGAGTGCTTGTATCCTCATCAGCACCCTAGCAGTAAGCCCTCCTCATATGTGTGTGTGTGATTGGCGTGAACCACATCACAGTGAGATTCATTATGCCTTCCCTTAAGTGTATGCTGCCATGCACTTGCTCAGTGAAGGTTAGTGCTGTTTGGTGGCTGGTACACTATATTCACATCCCCAAGTTGCGGACCTGTCTGTTTCCTCCGAAGAACTGTTATAGCCTGCAACTGGTGCCATCTCCAGCCCCCTAGGATGGAAATGCCTATCCTCCCTGCCAGCACTGTCAGACACTCAAGGGGCTACTTGAATTCTGGACACACAAGCCATATACCACCACTCTGGCTTTGATGTATTTTATTATATTTGAAAACACATTAAGATAGTTTGTCCACTCCATGTTAAATATTTGTCCTTGGATAGATCTCTTCCTAGTGTTCCATACTGGTAGTGACTTGTGCCTTAGCTTATTTCTGGGTAACAGATGCTGACTAACTTTCAGAATGGTTGATCAGTGCACGCACTTTTGAAAGGCATTCAGATTGTCTTGTTATAAAAAGCAGCTTTTTTTTTTTTTTGCATTTCTTACTGATTGATACTGTTTCCATTGTAGCATAGCTTCATCACCCATTTTATGTTAAGGAGAATATTTCTCTATATTAAGCCAAAAAGAGTTCAAAGTTGGTAGACCTGAGACCTTCAGACTGTCTGTAATGTGATCTAAAAAGGTATCCCTTGTAGTGATGGCTCCAGGTTCCTTTTCTTGTTGGAGCACATTAGGGACATAGTAGCTGGTGAGACGCATAGGACTTGAGTAAAAGAACACAAGAAAACATACCTGTAATGTATTCAATACATGATGCATGTTAACAACTCGCCTATAATCCATTGTTAAAAATGACGGACCATTCCATTATGAAAAAAAAAAGTGAATGCCATTATTTTTACAAATCTTAGTAATGTTCATAGTACAGATGAACTGCTGATTTGTCATGCTCAATGGATTATGGTTAGGGTGAAGTGTTTGTGTGCTACAGTATAACAAGTCAAGTGCGTAGCTGTTAATACAACAGAGGTGGGAAAATGTCATACACAAAGAAGGTTGTGCCTCAGCAGAAAGAAAAGACATGTCTGTAGCTTAAATTCAAGAACAGAAGGTTGTACTTATTTTGTTCTGTGTTTCATTGTAAGGAAATATTTTGTGTGTGTTTGTATATGTGCCTGTTTTTCTGAGCTGTCTTGGGGGGGGGGCTTCATTTAGGCAATTATGAGGAGTACTTGTATCCTCATCAGCACCCTAGCAGTGAGGGCATTTTTGTTATTGGGGTAAGCCCTCCTTGTGTGTGTGTGTGTGTGTGTGTGTGTGTGTGTGTGTGTGTGTGTGATTGGCGTGAAGCCACATTTGGATGTATGCTTGGGGTCGTTGCTGTGTTGAAAGTTGAAATTCCTCTTCATCTTTCTAGCAGATGCCTTAAGGTTTTGGGCCAGAAGTGACTGGTATTTGGAACTGTTCATAATTCCCTCCCCCTTGACTAAAGCCCCAGTTCCAGATGAAGAAAAGAAACCCCAAAGAATGATGCTGCCACCACCATTCTTAACCTTGGGGATGGTGTTCTTTTGGTAAGGTAAAGTGTTGTTTTTGCAGTAAACGTACCTTTTGAAATTGTGACCAAAAAGTACAACCTTGGTCTCATCAGACTATTAACACATTTTCCCACATGCTTTTCGGAGACTTGATGTATTATTTTGCAAATTTTAGCTGGGCCTGGATGTTTTTCTGTGTTAAAAAAAAAAAAAAAAAAAAAAAAAAAAAAAATGCGTAGTCTTGCAACCCTACCCCATAGACCAGATGCATGGAGAATATGGGAGATTGTTGTCACATGTAGTACACAACTAGTACTTGCCAGAAATTCCTGCTGCTCCTTCAGTGTTGCTGTAGGTCTCCTGGCAGCTTCCCTTACCAGTTTTCGTCTTGTCTTTTCATCAATTTTGGAGGGACGTCCAGTTCTTTTTAACGTCACTGTTATCCCATATTTTCTCCACTTTTAGATGACCGTGTTCACTGTGTTCCATGATATATCCAATGCTGTGGAAAATTTTTTGTACCATTTTCCTGACTGATACCTTTCAACAATGAGATCCCTTTGATGCTTTGCAAGCTTTCTGCGAACCATGGCTTTTGCTGTAGCAGGCAACTAAGTAAATGTCAGGAAAATCCTTCATGGACAGCTGAGCCTTATTTGGGATTAATCAAGTCTCTTTAATTAATGGTAGGTGTGTACTCAAGAAGACTGAATGTTGCAATTAAATCAAAAGGTGCTTCAACAAAGTATTAGATGTTCATCGTGTTTCACTGTTGCAGTCATGACTGTAGGGTTCTCCCCTGCCGGCAGGCAGTCCTCGGTCAGCCAGAATCCCAAAGTCTGGGTCCGGCGTCAGCTGTTCAACCATGCTCCCTGACGTCAGAGCGCCAGGAGTACAAAGCTGCAGCTGACGCCATCTTCTCAAGTCTTTCTTGCCGTGCGGTGATAGCAGTTCGCAAGTGCCGGTCGGCTGACTCCTGACGTTTTTTCCTGATAAACTTTGGTCCGAAGATTTCTTCTCCACTCAAAGCTAAGTACCCCGTTGGGGAAACTTTTTTCTTGCTCCACTCCGATGTCAAAAAAAGTTAGTAATTGTATTTCATGTGGGAAGCAAATACCTCATAAGGATTTTCATTCTTACTGTATTCCTTGCTTAGGCCCTGACCACGACGTAGCTAGTTGTTTGTTTTGTGCTAGATTCAATCAACGTACAATTAAGCGAAGGTACGATTTTGCTTTTCATTACTTCGGTAGGCGCTTTAACTACAAAATGTCGTCGGATACGGTTCCGGCTACCGGAGTTCACAAACGTCGCAAGGATAAAGACAGGCCTCCGAGGTCCAAATCTGATGATAGCACTCAAGCGGAGCCAGCTTCAGGTTCGGCCATCGTCAGTGAGGCGCTTTTGCAGCCCCTGTCGTCGGCCATTTCAGAACCGATGGCCGAAACGGACTCTCATGAGGAGCCAACCAGGCCTTAAAATATTTCTACTGCAGGACCTTCGGACAATGCTCTTTTGGATGGGTCCGGAGCTGCTGTGCAGGTACCGGCTTCCAAAGGGGTTTTCAGGCCTACTCAGCTTCAAATAAAGACAAAGGCAAAGACTCCTTCTAAATCAAAGACTGCAACTCAGGCCTCTTCTGAACCGGCTCCCAAGTCACAGAAACGGTTACTCAAGATGGCGGAGGATTTACTTACTATGATTAGGGGTTCACATCCCCCTCCAGATAAAAGGCCAAGGCAGGATGTTTATTATGATTCCTCTGATCAGGCTTCTGTTTCCTCAGTTTCTTCTTCTGACCAGGAATATTCTTTCCCTCCTTATGAGGATTATGATGCTGAGGAATCAATTCCTTCAGCTTCTCCCCCTGAGGATTTCTCTTTTGGGGAAACTTTGCATGAAATGAGGGAACATTTCCACTGGGAAGGACAGGAGTATTCGGAATCTAAGAAAAGACTGAGGGATTTTCTTCTTCCCCAACATAGACCCCTGGCTATTCCTCCTGTTTTGGATATTGTGGATGATGCTTTTTCGGAGGCTAACTTAACCCCTGATTCCTCCTGCTCCTGTTAAACCTGATATATATTACAGGGTTCCTAATTCCCACCAGTTTTTATACAAGAACCCTTCTGCTGACCCTGAAACCATTTCTCAGGGTCCTAAGGGAGTTAAGGCCGCTTCTGCCAAAAATCCCATTCCTACTGAAAAGGATTCTCGATCCTTAGAAAGATGGGGCAAAAAAAAGTGTACACTTGTGCTACTTTGTCCATTAGGGCTTTAAACTATCAGTTTCATATGCTGAAATACCAGCAATTTCTCTTGTCTGTTTTAAAACAAAAGCTTACTTCCATTTCTGCCTGTTCAGATGATAAGGAAATACATGACTTATTGCATGCCACTGAACAAGTTGGGAAGCATGGTTTACACTGTGGATTTGATGCCTTGGAGGCTTCTTGTAGGACTGCTGCCTCCGGCACAGTCATTAGAAGGCATGCATGGCTAAAGGAACAAAATTTGCCTGAACAAGTAAAGGATAAATTATTGGATGCTCCTTCCTGTTCAGCATAATGTTTTGTTTGGATCAAAAGCTGAAGAGGTGATTAAAAAGATGGAGGATAAGGCGAAGTCCATGCAAACAGTTAAAGATTTCTTACAAGTACAGCCACCTAGATTTAGCAGGAATTGGCCTTCGAAAAATTGGTCCTTTCCCACTTCAGACAGGCCTCAGAGGGGTAGATATAGGCGCTCCAGAGGAAGGCCTCAAACACAAGCTTCTTATAGACCAAGACAGTGGACTGCTTCCACTCCTAGGGGAGGAGAGGACAGGTCACAAACTCAAAGAAAACAAACTCAATGACTCCCTCTGTTGGGCTACAGGGACTTCTTGCCTGGAACCCCCTCTTGGAGGAAAAGTCTCTCTTATCAAAATTGGACTCAACCCAAGACAAGTGGGTTTTGGATGTGATTTTAAGAGGT
>NC_056725.1:1864282383-1864294883 GCF_019279795.1 Protopterus annectens
GAAGAAATATCGTTGTACCTAGTGTGTATTTGAAAATTTTTGCTGAGAGAATATGTTTTTCATATGGTAGGTTTCCGCTTAGTTAGAGGCCCTTCCCTATTACTATCTAGCTTGTGTTTTACTGGTCGGCACTGTTTAAGTTAGAGGGTCTTGACCCCTCATTTTTATGTGTTTTGTGCTACTAGTTCTAGAACTGTTTTTAAAAAAAAAAAAAAAAAAATCTCTAAACTTTCTTAGTTTCTCTTTACTGTACTAATCTTGTTTCCCTAGGTAGTCAATAACATGTCTATGGAACATAGACCGGTTTAGTGTGCGCGCGAGGGTGTGTGGACATATAAGATGTCCATAACGACGCACTCACTCCCTCGCGGCGTTATTGTTTAGGCGCCAAGCACCCAAGGCAAGAGCCATGTGTAGCGGTGGTCACGCCTCATCAAGAGAGTCCTCCCAGAGGAAAACAAATTAACTTAAAGGGGTTGATTACCATCCTTCAGGAGAGGCTTTATCTCTTCTCCTCTTCAAAGATCGGCTCCGGATCAGTCTGTCGGAACCGACCGCCAAAACCCAGGCTTCCATCGGCCCACGGACATCAAGCCGAGGGCGATCGCCCGCCTCGGCTGCCTCCAGCGTCCCACCTCTGCCTCTCGGAGCCAGACCGCACGAGGCGGTCGCCTTCACCGGCCCACCGATACTGGAGCCACGAGGGCTGTCGTCAGACTCTTCCCTTCGCCAAGTCCTCATCAACATCGCGTTCTAGGAAATTGCCTTGACTGAACCGATAGTAATAGAATCCATTCGAGTCGGTCCCCAGTCCGCGGGATCCGATGGAGAATCGTCTGGACCGATCGGTATCATCTAGATCCTCCAAGATGCTGATTCGACACGACAGGGTGTCTGAAGATCATAGTATCCGTGTTCCAAAAGGTTGCCCAGCCCATTCACTGGAGCCATGGTCCAATTTCTGCTACATCTTCCTCCAACAGCCTCGCACCTGGAGCCGGTGCTGGAAATCGCGGAGGTTTTAGGGTCGGGTCACCCATCAACCCGGCCTTTGAGTCGAGAGTTCGCACGCGACTTCTTCTTTCACCCGGGGATGCTTCGGGACTGATGTTTTCGGTCCCAAGCCTTCCTCTTGTGCGCCGGAGGGAGTGTCGTCACCGTCAGGCCACGAGGTGGGATCCTCCCAGGGACTTGGTGGTCCCGCCTTCAGGGCTGGCGAGGAGTGCTAGCCAAATCATCTTTGGCTACCTCCACGGTCTCCCCTGCCCTTCCCACACACGAGATTGTCTTGGCAGTCCTCCTTAGACAGCGGAGCCCCGGGCCTGAGAGGTTACCCCACTGTTTTCCTGAGGTCCTTCTGGCTTCTTCGAGAACTCCCCAGGAAAGATCGCAAGAGGAAGCACGCGACTTCCGATGAGTCTCTTACATCAGACACTGATCCGATGATGCAGAAGGGTCCCTGTCGCCCCTCATGATGTCTCCTTGCAGACATCCTGAAGCCCAAACAACGAGGCGCCGGCAATCCAAACCCCCTTCTGCTGGATGGGTCGGTACTTTAAGGCCTTCGCTCATCAGTCCCCGCCTTCCACGAGCTCTTTGACTTGATCTGTCGCCATGGAAATTCAGACCTGTGAACCGCCTGCTCATCCCACAAGTTCCTCTCAGCACCCTGAAAAGAGTTCCTAACTAGAAGGTGTGGCTGTAGATGCTTTTATTGCATCTATGCACGCAAGATGTAGCAGAGGCCACGCCCACCATCCTCCCAAGGAGTCTACAACCTGCACGGTAGCGCACCAAGTTCAGCGCTCACACATTGCTGTCCTAGAACTACCCTCACGACTCTCTTACCAGATTTCAGAGGGACCTGATTAAAGAACTTCTGATACCCCTCTTGGTAACCTTCCTGAGGAGCTGGGCCCAGACGGGGTTGGCTCTCAGCTGGCTAATTGTCGTCTTACTCTAAATCATTCATAGGCTCATTTCTTATGCGGTCAAGGGCGAGTAGAGCGGGCGGCATTGTTTCATTGAGACAAGCCTGGCCCGCCTGTGTCATTTTCTCAAGAGGCCTTTTTAAGCTCCCCTTGCCGATACACACTTTGTGATGGGTCCTCCCTGCTTGGGACCTGCTGTAAAGGACACTGACCCTGTAGCAGGAAGGTAAGACTTGATCACTGAATGATTTTCCACCCCTTCTCGGCCTACCTCCCAAGGCTAAAAGAGGAGGAAATGCTGTCTGGTGAGATCTTCAGAAGTCTACTCAGATGATCCCCTTCCAGGGGAGGGGGAATTCTTCCGAAGACGCCGTCCCAGAAGTGCAGAGGCCCCCAAACACTGACCGTCATGAGTCACTTTCGTGGGCTCTTCAGCCTTCACAGTTCCCTGAGGGATTGCCCGACCAGGTGCAGCCACCGAGACAGTCGGGTCGTTTTTCGGGGCACCTAAAAGCCTGGAAGCGGTACACCAGGACCGGCTATGCTTTAGAATTATCGCCGGAGGCGTTACACCATCCCTTCTCTCATCACCCCAGTCCAAAAACCCCGACCCGCCACCTGTAGTCGAACGGGAAATCAGGTAGCCTCAGAAGTTTCAAAGCTGCATGTGAGTCATCCAACGTCCCGCGAGACCGATCGGATTAGGCATCAGTTTCAAGACTCTTTTTGTTAAAAGACCGACTTGAGACCCATTTTGGACCCTCAGCATATGACCATTTGGAGTCCTTTATCTTGGTGAGATTCCCTTTTTCACTGAAAATGGGGCATTGTACTCGCTCATTGGTCTGATAAGTGAAGAGTACAGGGGAACAATGACCTCACTAGATCTGGATGTGAATCCCTTCATGATCAGGTGGGCAATGTAGAAGGTCTTTCTAACCACTTTACAACGTGAGTGTCAAAAGAAAGGCCACTGTCAACCTGGGTCCCCAGGTCCCTGATAACCTCTTCTGTGCTTAGGGGATTGCCGCCTATATGGTAGCTTGGGGTTACCTTGTTTTCCCGAAGGGTATGACTATACATTTTTTGGCGTTTAACTTCAGGCCATGGCTCTGGCACCAGCTATCTGTTTCCGTGAGTCCCTTCTGAAGGATATCTGTGTCCGACGCACTTTCCACTATGGCGCCCAGTTTGCAGTCGTCTGCAAACTTTGTCAGCCAAAGTCCTCTCATGTTGGCCGGTACTTCTGAGAAGCAGATGCCGAATAATAGGGGGCCAAGGACCGAGCCCTTTCGGACACCACTTGTGACCAGCTTGGAGTCTGACATAGTGCCAGCAACTCTAACCCTGTGGGTTCTGTCCTTAAGCCAGTTTGCAACCCATCTTGTGACATATGGTTTACATTTAAGCTGGTAAGTTTTTCTACAATACCCGAGTGGGGTATTGTGTCGAAAGTCTTTGCAAGGTCAAGGTAGGCTGTACGGACTGCCTTTCCCCTCATCAATAGCCTTGGTGACTGTTTCGAAGAAGTCGATACACTATATATATATATATATATATATATATATATATGTGTGTGTGTGTCTGTGTGTGTGTATGTATATATATATATATATATATATATATATATGTATATATATATATATATGTGTGTGTGTGTATATATATATATATATATATATCTATATATATATATATATATATGTGTGTGTGTGTATATATATATATATATATATATATATATATATATATGTGTGTATATATACATATATATATTTATATATATGTGTGTGTGTGTTTGTATATATACATATATATATATACATATATATATATTTATGTATATATATATATATATATATATATATATATATATATATATATATAGATATGCATCTGGTGCCCAGAAAAGACAACACATGGCGTCCTATCCTGGACCTTTCTATCTTAAACACCATTTTTGGTGATTCCAAAATTCAAGATGCTAACTCTTCACCAGTTGCTTCCTGTGCTAGGCAAAGATGCCTGGTTGGCAACACAGGATTTAAAGGAAGCCTTACCTGGACGTCCCAATCAGGGATACTTGCAGAAGATACCTATGCTTCAAAGCAGGCTACATGCACTATCAGTTCTTTGCACTGCCCTTTGGCTTATCTACTGCACCCAGGGTATTCCCAAAGTGCCTAGCTCCAGTCATTGCATTTTGCAGGCAAAGAAATATTCAAATATACCCATACCTAGACGATTGTCTAATTCAGGCAGAAAGCCAGGATATACTCTAGAATCATCTGGCATTTGCACAAAAGGTGCTAACATGTCTGGGGTACACCATAAACGAAAATAAATCACGTCTGGTACCCTGTCAACAAATTATATTCCTGGGAGCAAGCTTGAACACAACTTCTCAGATGGCTTTCCTCATGCCAGAGAAACACATTTATTTGACAACTTACTTCAAACTAATGGCCACAAAAACCCTGCTATCTGAAAGGCAAATACTGCAAGCCTTGGGGTTCATGGCCTCCTGCATTCTTTTAATTCCATATGCAAGACTGCAATGGTATCTAAAAAGCCTATGGTGTCAACATTCTCAAGATCTAGAAGCTTTGATTCCTATCCTACCTTGCCTATGGTTAGATTTCCTTTGGTGGGCAAAGGCCTGCCACCTGAACAAGACACTACCATTCACTCTACCCCCTGCCAATCAAAGCCCAACAATAGACTCATCAGACTATGCATGTGGGCTCACCTGGCAGGTAAGTGCATTCAGAGCAAATGGAACCCAAGTCAATTGCACCTGCATATCAATCAAAAATACATTTTTAGCTGTACAGAATGCTCTGACAGCCTTCAAGGACCACATTCATCCAGGACAATTAATGGTAAAGATGGACAACCACTGTTATGCGGTACATAAACAAGCATGGGGGGTACCCATTCTTACCCCCTCTGCAGACTAGCCATGGCTGTGTGGAACACAGTTTTGAGCTACCAAGTGCATCTACAAGCTCAATTCCTGCCAAGAAAACTAAACACACTGGCAGACGAACTAAGCAGAAGTATCATGGACCCACACGAGTGGATACTGGAACCAAAGACTTTCAACATGTTGATAAATAAATGGGGAGCCAAGTTATAGACCTGATGTTATGTGATCCTATCTCGCCTACATTCTGTACTGATGGGCTCGGAGCCGATCCCTCGGCTCCGACTCGGCACGCTATGCTATAGAGCGAGGCCTCTTATTGGCTGAGCTATTTCTTATCCCAGGATGCACCGCCACTAATCCCCCAGATCTCGTTTGCCGCTTACAAGCTAGGACGTGGTCTCAAACTTGGCTGGGCTAAGTACTGTTTATTCAGACTTTTCCTGTCAGAAAATTTGTTAATTTGAACCCAAAAGCTGTTTTAACAGCTATCGTTGTACGAGTGTATTTGAAAATTTTTGTTGAGAGAATTGTGTTTTTTCGTTAAGGGAAGGTTTCCCGTTTAAGTTAGAGGGGCCTTCCCCTATTACTATCTAGCGTTTTGTGTTTTACTGGTCAAGTACCTGCTTAAGTTAGAGGGTCTTGACCCTCATTTTATGTGTTTTTGTGCTACTAGTTCGTGAACTGGTTTTTGTGTAAAAAAAAAAAAAAAAAAAAAAACTTAAAACTTTCTTAGTTTCTCTTTACTGTAATTAATCTTGTTTCCCTAGGTAGTCAACATGTCTAAGGAACATAGACCCTCCGGTTTAAAAGTGCGCGAGGTGTGGTTATAAGATGTCCATAACGGACGACCACTCGTATGCTTATTGTTTAGGCGCCAAGCACCTACAAGAGTCATGTAGCGTGTGTCACGCCTTCTCATCAAGAGTCCTCCAGGAGAGGAAAAACAAATTAATCCTTAAAGGGTTGATTAAGCCATCCTTCGAGGAGGCTTTATCTTCTTCTCCCTCTCCTTCAAAAAAGAAAAAAGCATCGGCTCCGACCAGTCTGTCGGAACCGACTGCCAAAAAACCTAGGCAGGCTTCTCCATCGGCTCCACGGACATCGAAGCCGAGGGCGGAACGGTCTGCCTCGATGCCTCCAGTCTCGACCCCTCTGGTTTCGGAGCCGAGGACTGGGGCATCGAGAGGCGGGTCACCTTCATCGGCTCCACTGATATTGGAGCCAATGAGGGTTGCCGGCTCAGACTCTTCCCTTCGGCCGAAGTCCTCATCGGCACCGAGGGAAATTGCCTTGAGATCTCCCTCGGAACCGATAGTAATAGAATCCATTCGGAGTCGGTCCCCTAGTCCTATGGATCCGATGGAGAAATCGGTTCGGACCCGATCGGTATCATCTAGATCCTCCAAGATGTCTGATTCGGACATCGACAGGGTGCTCCTAAGACTCTTCCAGTATCCGGTGTTCCAAAAGTTAGTTTCGGCTCCAGCCCATTCGGCTTCGGAGCCGATGGTCCACCCTGCTACTATGGTTCCTCCTCCAACAGCCTCGGCACCGTTGGAGCCGGTGCTGGTGGAACCGGTGGAGGTTTTAGGGTCGGGCCCGACCCTTACTCCAACTCCGGCTCTTGAGTCGGAGTTCTGTACGCGGACTTCTTCTTTCGGCCCCGGGGGGGATGCTTCGGGACTGATGTTTTCGGTCCCAAGCCTTCCTCTTGGTGCGTCGGATGCGGGAGTGTCGTCTACCGTCGTGGCCACGGAGGTGGGATCCTCCCAGGATTCTGGTGGTCCCGCCTTCAGGGCTATGAGGAGTGCGTTAGCCAAATCATCTTTGGCTACCTCCACGGTCTCCCCAGCTCCTTCCCTGCATACCGAGACTGGGTCTTTGGCAGTCCCCCTGTCCTTAGACAGCGGAGCCCCGGGGCCTGAGGTTACCCCACTGGGGTTTCCCTCCTGGAGGTCCTTCTGAAGCTTCTTCGGAGGAACCCCCCAGGAAAAGATCGTGCAAGAGGAAGCACGTTGACTCCCCTGATGAGTCTCTTACATCAGACACTGATCTCGATGATGCAGAAGGGTCCCCTAAGTCGTCCTCAGATGATGTCTCCTTTGCAGACATCCTGGAAGCCCTTAAACAACGAGGCGGCTGGCAATCCAAACCCCCTTCTGCTGATGGGTCGGTGTTCCTTAAGGCCTTCGGGGCTCAGCCCTCCGCCTCCTGGGTGTCCCCGACCTTCGACGAGCTCTTGGACTTGATCTGTCAAAGGGCGTGGGAACACCCAGACTCTGTGGAACCGGTGCCTGCTCATCCTAATAAGTTCCTCTCAGCACCCCCTGAAAAAGAGTTCCTAACTAAAGGTGTGGCTGTAGATGCTTTGGTCGTGGCATCTGCTACCCAGCAAGATGTAGCAGAGGCTTCGACGTCCGTCCATCCTCCTAATAAGGAGTCTAGGAGCATGAATCGGTACGGTAAGCGCACCCTAAGTTCAGCGGCCTTTACATTAAGGTCCTAGAACTACCTCACGCACTTTACCAGATTTCAGAGGGATCTGATTAAAGAACTTTCTGATACCCTCTTGGGTAACCTTCCTGAGGAGCTGGCCCAGACGGTTGGCTCTCAGCTGGCTACACTGTCGTCCATTTCAAACTCGTCCATGAGACTCATTTCTTAAGCGGCCGAAGGGGCGAGTAGAGCGGCGGGTACAGGCATTGCTCTACGGAGACAAGCCTGGCTCCGCCTGTGTCATTTCGCAGAGGCCTTTAAGTCTTCCTTTGCCGACACCCCCTTTGATGGGTCCTCCCTGTTTGGACCCAAGGTAAAGGACACACTGACCCACTGCGAGCAGGAAGGTAAGACTTTGACTGCCGTAGGGGCATGATTTTCCACTCCCTTTCGGCCTTACCCCAAGGCTAAAAGAGGAGGGAAAATGTTGTTCCGTAGATCTCAGAAGTCTTACCCCTCTCAGCAGGATGATCCCCCTTCCAGAGGCAGGGGAGGGGGAAATTCTTCCGGAAGACGCCGTCCCAGAGGCGGCAGAGGCCCTCGCAACACTGGAGACCGCGAGTCCTTTCGTGGCTCTTCAGCCTTTCACAGTCCCTGAGGGATTGCCCGACTGTGCAGCTCTGGAGCCAGTCTGGGGTCATTTTTCGAAGCACCTAAAAGCCTGGGAAGGTATCACTCAGGACCGATGGGTGCTTCGAATTATCGCCGGAGGTTACACCATCCCTTTCTCTCACTCTCCACCTCAGTCCAAAAAAATCCCGGACCCGCCACCCAGTCAACGGAAACTGCAGCCTCAGAAGTTTCAAAGCTGCTGCATAAAGGAGTCATCCAACCGGTCCCCGCAGACCAGATCGGATTAGGGACTTACTCAAGATTCTTTTTGGTGCCAAAAAAGACCGGGGACTTGAGACCCATTTTGGACCTCAGCATTCTAAACCGTTCAGTCAGAAAGTCCAAGTTCCGAATGGTCACCCTACAAACCATTCTCCCATTGCTGGAGAAAGGTGTTTGGATGTGCTCCATAGATATCAAGGACGCTTATTACCATATCATGGTACATCAAGCGTCCAGGAGACATCTGCACTTCAGCCTAGGAGGCAGTCATTTTCAGTTCCGCGGGCTGCCCTTTGGTCTCACCACAGCCCCCAGGGTGTTCACCAAGTGTTTGGCGGTCGTGACTGCTCACCTGAGAAGTCTAGGATTCCAGGTGTTTCCGTATCTAGACGACTGGCTCCTAACTGCCACCTCCAAGCATCTACTATTGCGGAGCCTACAAGCCACTATATCACTGGGCAATTCCTTGGAATCACCTTCAATTGGCCAAAGTCTGTGTTGCTGCCATCTCAACGCATAAGATTCATAGGGGTAGAGATAGACTCAAACCGAATGCGGGTCTATCTACCTACAGACAGAATACAAACCATACAGGCTCAAGTTCGAGCCTTACTTCCCAGATCCAAAGCCCCAGCCAGAATGGTCCTGCAACTATTGGGATCCATGTCCGCCACGGTTCTTCCAGTTCCCCTGGCAAGGTTGCACATGAGAATTCTCCAGTGGCTTCTTTCAGCTCAGTGGTCTTTTCAGGAACTCCCTCTCAGTCACCTCATATGGATCACGGAAATCTGCAAACGGGACCTTCGCTGGTGGCTAGTGCCCTCCAATTTGGATCAGGGACGACCCTTTGTTCCACCTCCTCCTGTGGCCACTTTGACCAAGGACGCCTCCCAGATGGGGTGGGGGGGGGCATTCCCTGGACAGGTCAGTCCAAGGCAAATGGCACCCAGAAGAGACCCTACTTCATATCAACATCCTAGAAATGAGGGCGGTGCTTCTGTCCCTTCAAGCCCTTCACGATTACCTCCCTCAGGGCGTGATTGCCGTTCACTCAGACAACATGTCAGTTGTCTGGTACTTGAACAAACAGGGAGGGACCAGATCCTATCCTCTTTGCAGAGAGGCCATGAGGGTTTGGGAATGGGCAATGTCGACCAAACGCTTTCTAGTGGCTACTCATATCCCGGGCAAGTCCAATGTGATAGCCGACAGACTGAGCAGAACCATCCTCTCTCCTCACGAATGGTCTCTGAACATCACAGTTGCAAATCAGATTTTCAGCAAATGGGGAGTTCTGTGTTGCGACCTCTTCGCGACTCCTCTAAATACGAAGTGCAAAAAGTTCTTCTCCCTCACCCCGGCTCCGGGGAAGAGCCCCATGGACGCACTAGCCCGTCCTTGGCCCACCGGTTTGCTTTATGCCTTCCCTCCAGTTCCTCTCCTTCCCAGGGTGATCCAAAAGGCGTCTCTCTTGGGGAGCAAAATGATCTTTGTTGCTCCTTACTGGCCTCGTCAAGTATGGTTCCCTATCTTCGGAACTATGCTCTGGAAGGTCCATGGTTCCTGGATCAGATCCCAGATCTTTTGGTTCATCAGTCGGGACTATTCCACCAGTCCCTTCACACCTTAAAATTGACGGCTTGGCTCCTCCTCTTCCGACTATAGTCAGGAGTCATACATTGGATCCAGAAGTTGTACACATCTTATCTTCGGCCCACAAGTCTGCTACAAAGAAATTGTATTCTAGCAAATGGAAAAGATTTGCTATTTGGGCTCAACTCCGGGTCCTGGATCCCATCACTATTCCCGTATCAGAAGTACTAAAATTTTTAACTTCTCTTTTCAATCGAGGCTCTTCAGTCTCTACCATCGAGGTTCAATTGGCAGCTATTTCCAATTTTCACGAATCTATAAACCCACCTTTAATGAGCAACAGATTGTGTAAGACCTTCTTGAAAGGTGCTGCACTTTTAAGACCTCCGATTTCTCATCCTGCTCCTCCATGGGATCTCGATGTGGTGTCACGTGCCTTGACTTCCTTCCCCTTCGAACCGGCAGCGACATGTGATCTAAAATTTCTATTGTGGAAGACTGCTTTTCTGGTGGCGATTACTTCTGCCAGAAGGGTTTCAGAGCTTCAAGCTTTGTCTGTAAAACCTCCGTACTTGGTTTTTCACAAAGACAGAGTATCTCTCAGGCCAAATCCTTCCTTTGTCCCTAAAGTTTGTTCCAGTTTCTGCCTACAACAATCATTAGAACTTCCAGTCTTCTTTCCGAAATATTCTAACAAAGCGGAATTCATATTCCACACATTAGATGTCCACAGGCAGTTGCGTTTTTATTTAGATAGGACCAAACAAGGAAAACAGATCAGTTGTTTGTATCCTTTGCAGACAATAAATTGGGCAAAGCTGTCACAAAGGTCACTATTGCCAAATGGATCAGGGACTGTATTACTCAAGCTTATTCTTATTCTAACAAAGAGCTTACCACCTCTGTCAAAGCTCATTCTACAAGGGCTATGGCTACTTCGATAGCATTTCATTCTAAGCTTGCCATTAGTGACATTTGTGCTGCGGCTACATGGTCTTCCCCGCACACTTTCATTTCCCACTACAAATTGGGTGTGGCATCTAGAGGACGAGCTTCATTTGGTTCCACAGTGCTCAGGAGTGTTTTCCAATGAGCCACCCCGGATTTAGGTGCTAGGGACGCTGTCCCATCAGTACATAATGTAGGCGAGATAGAATCACATAACATCTTTTAGTTATGTACTTACCATAACTTTAGATGTTTGGGATCCATCTCGCCTACATTCCTAATAACCCACCCTCCTTCCCCCTTCCTTGGAGATCAGAGGATATCAGAAGGTCCGAATCCTGTTGTTTCATCTTGAAACATCTAACAATGTTATATAAACAAGTTGTGCATGTGTGCATGAATGCGGACAAACAAGATCTGGGGGATTAGTGGTGGTGCATCCTGGGATAAGAAATAGCTCAGCCAATAAGAGGCCTCGCTCTATAGCATAGCGTGCCGAGTCGGAGCCGAGGGATCGGCTCTGAGCCCATCAGTACAGAATGTAGGCGAGATGGATCCCAAACATCTAAAGTTATGGTAAGTACATAAAATAAAAGTTTTCCTCCCCCCAGAACTACCAATTGGACTAATTCTGAAGAAGGACTCCCCCCCAAACAAGCTTGGAAAGAGAATGCTGTGCCCTTCAGCTGGAAAAATCTATCAGTTTGTGCCTTTCCTCCTCTGCCTGTCCTCTCCAAAATACTACTAAAGATCAAACAAGACAAACAAAGATGATACTGATTGCACTAGACTGACCATGCCAGCACTGGTACCCCCTCTTGCTCAGTTTGTCACTGATGGCTCCATGGCACCTGCATCAGACCCCTACCCTGCTGTCACAGCAGGAGAGCCAGATTCTGCACCCTCGGCTTCAAACCCTGAACCTGGCAGCCTGGCTAATTTCCTAATCTCAGCATTACCATCCCTCAGTAAGCAAGTGTTGGATGTCATTTTGGAGGCAAGGAGTCCTAGTACTAGAAAATCTTATGCTGAAAAATGGAAAAGATTCTGTGCCTGGAACCAAACTCAAGGGATTGGCACAGCAGCGCCCAGTTTACTTCAGATTCTTCAATATTTAACTGAAATGCTTCACAAGGGCCTTTCTTTCTCCTCAATCAAAATTCATGCCTCAGCCATTTCAGCTCATTACAACACAGAACCCCACCCCTCTTCTCTCATCCACTGCTCAAGCAGTTCCTCAGAGGGGCCAAAAGTTTAAGACCATTCAGGCGAGCCCCAACTCCAGCCTGGGACCTTAACTTTGTATTTGAAAAATTCACTCTTCCTCCTTTTGAGCCAGCTGCAAGTGGAGAGTTAAAAATTCCTTTCTTGGAAATTAGCCTTCCTTTTAGCAATCACTTCAGCAAGAAGGGCATCTGAATTACAAGCCCTTATGGCAGTGCAGCCTTTCATCATTTTTCATGCGGACAGGGTGTCCCTCAGGACCAATCCCTCTTTCATGCCCAAGGTGGTATCCAGTGTTGCTGTTAATCAGTCCATTCATTTGCCAACCTTCTTTTCTAATCCCCAGAACAAAGGGGAACGGATACTGCACTCCTTAGATGTGCACAGATGTGCACAGACAACTTAGATTTTACTTGGACAGGACTAAACCTCAAAGGAAATCTGAACAACTGCTGCTGGCATTTGCTGCAGGGGCAGAGTGGAAGGCTATTTCAAAGTAAACCATTTCTAAATGGATAGGCCACTGCATTCATTTCTGCTGTAAG